>NC_069784.1:142420183-142425405 GCF_027406575.1 Nycticebus coucang | reverse complement strand
AACCCTAACCCTAACCCTAACCCTAACCCTAACCCTAACCCTAACCCTAACCCTAACCCTAACCCTAACCCTAACCCTAACCCTAACCCTAACCCTAACCCTAACCCTAACCCTAACCCTAACCCTAACCCTAACCCTAACCCTAACCCTAACCCTAACCCTAACCCTAACCCTAACCCTAACCCTAACCCTAACCCTAACCCTAACCCTAACCCTAACCCTAACCCTAACCCTAACCCTAACCCTAACCCTAACCCTAACCCTAACCCTAACCCTAACCCTAACCCTAACCCTAACCCTAACCCTAACCCTAACCCTAACCCTAACCCTAACCCTAACCCTAACCCTAACCCTAACCCTAACCCTAACCCTAACCCTAACCCTAACCCTAACCCTAACCCTAACCCTAACCCTAACCCTAACCCTAACCCTAACCCTAACCCTAACCCTAACCCTAACCCTAACCCTAACCCTAACCCTAACCCTAACCCTAACCCTAACCCTAACCCTAACCCTAACCCTAACCCTAACCCTAACCCTAACCCTAACCCTAACCCTAACCCTAACCCTAACCCTAACCCTAACCCTAACCCTAACCCTAACCCTAACCCTAACCCTAACCCTAACCCTAACCCTAACCCTAACCCTAACCCTAACCCTAACCCTAACCCTAACCCTAACCCTAACCCTAACCCTAACCCTAACCCTAACCCTAACCCTAACCCTAACCCTAACCCTAACCCTAACCCTAACCCTAACCCTAACCCTAACCCTAACCCTAACCCTAACCCTAACCCTAACCCTAACCCTAACCCTAACCCTAACCCTAACCCTAACCCTAACCCTAACCCTAACCCTAACCCTAACCCTAACCCTAACCCTAACCCTAACCCTAACCCTAACCCTAACCCTAACCCTAACCCTAACCCTAACCCTAACCCTAACCCTAACCCTAACCCTAACCCTAACCCTAACCCTAACCCTAACCCTAACCCTAACCCTAACCCTAACCCTAACCCTAACCCTAACCCTAACCCTAACCCTAACCCTAACCCTAACCCTAACCCTAACCCTAACCCTAACCCTAACCCTAACCCTAACCCTAACCCTAACCCTAACCCTAACCCTAACCCTAACCCTAACCCTAACCCTAACCCTAACCCTAACCCTAACCCTAACCCTAACCCTAACCCTAACCCTAACCCTAACCCTAACCCTAACCCTAACCCTAACCCTAACCCTAACCCTAACCCTAACCCTAACCCTAACCCTAACCCTAACCCTAACCCTAACCCTAACCCTAACCCTAACCCTAACCCTAACCCTAACCCTAACCCTAACCCTAACCCTAACCCTAACCCTAACCCTAACCCTAACCCTAACCCTAACCCTAACCCTAACCCTAACCCTAACCCTAACCCTAACCCTAACCCTAACCCTAACCCTAACCCTAACCCTAACCCTAACCCTAACCCTAACCCTAACCCTAACCCTAACCCTAACCCTAACCCTAACCCTAACCCTAACCCTAACCCTAACCCTAACCCTAACCCTAACCCTAACCCTAACCCTAACCCTAACCCTAACCCTAACCCTAACCCTAACCCTAACCCTAACCCTAACCCTAACCCTAACCCTAACCCTAACCCTAACCCTAACCCTAACCCTAACCCTAACCCTAACCCTAACCCTAACCCTAACCCTAACCCTAACCCTAACCCTAACCCTAACCCTAACCCTAACCCTAACCCTAACCCTAACCCTAACCCTAACCCTAACCCTAACCCTAACCCTAACCCTAACCCTAACCCTAACCCTAACCCTAACCCTAACCCTAACCCTAACCCTAACCCTAACCCTAACCCTAACCCTAACCCTAACCCTAACCCTAACCCTAACCCTAACCCTAACCCTAACCCTAACCCTAACCCTAACCCTAACCCTAACCCTAACCCTAACCCTAACCCTAACCCTAACCCTAACCCTAACCCTAACCCTAACCCTAACCCTAACCCTAACCCTAACCCTAACCCTAACCCTAACCCTAACCCTAACCCTAACCCTAACCCTAACCCTAACCCTAACCCTAACCCTAACCCTAACCCTAACCCTAACCCTAACCCTAACCCTAACCCTAACCCTAACCCTAACCCTAACCCTAACCCTAACCCTAACCCTAACCCTAACCCTAACCCTAACCCTAACCCTAACCCTAACCCTAACCCTAACCCTAACCCTAACCCTAACCCTAACCCTAACCCTAACCCTAACCCTAACCCTAACCCTAACCCTAACCCTAACCCTAACCCTAACCCTAACCCTAACCCTAACCCTAACCCTAACCCTAACCCTAACCCTAACCCTAACCCTAACCCTAACCCTAACCCTAACCCTAACCCTAACCCTAACCCTAACCCTAACCCTAACCCTAACCCTAACCCTAACCCTAACCCTAACCCTAACCCTAACCCTAACCCTAACCCTAACCCTAACCCTAACCCTAACCCTAACCCTAACCCTAACCCTAACCCTAACCCTAACCCTAACCCTAACCCTAACCCTAACCCTAACCCTAACCCTAACCCTAACCCTAACCCTAACCCTAACCCTAACCCTAACCCTAACCCTAACCCTAACCCTAACCCTAACCCTAACCCTAACCCTAACCCTAACCCTAACCCTAACCCTAACCCTAACCCTAACCCTAACCCTAACCCTAACCCTAACCCTAACCCTAACCCTAACCCTAACCCTAACCCTAACCCTAACCCTAACCCTAACCCTAACCCTAACCCTAACCCTAACCCTAACCCTAACCCTAACCCTAACCCTAACCCTAACCCTAACCCTAACCCTAACCCTAACCCTAACCCTAACCCTAACCCTAACCCTAACCCTAACCCTAACCCTAACCCTAACCCTAACCCTAACCCTAACCCTAACCCTAACCCTAACCCTAACCCTAACCCTAACCCTAACCCTAACCCTAACCCTAACCCTAACCCTAACCCTAACCCTAACCCTAACCCTAACCCTAACCCTAACCCTAACCCTAACCCTAACCCTAACCCTAACCCTAACCCTAACCTCCTAACCCTAACCCTAACCCTAACCCTAACCCTAACCCTAACCCTAACCCTAACCCTAACCCTAACCCTAACCCTAACCCTAACCCTAACCCTAACCCTAACCCTAACCCTAACCCTAACCCTAACCCTAACCCTAACCCTAACCCTAACCCTAACCCTAACCCTAACCCTAACCCTAACCCTAACCCTAACCCTAACCCTAACCCTAACCCTAACCCTAACCCTAACCCTAACCCTAACCCTAACCCTAACCCTAACCCTAACCCTAACCCTAACCCTAACCCTAACCCTAACCCTAACCCTAACCCTAACCCTAACCCTAACCCTAACCCTAACCCTAACCCTAACCCTAACCCTAACCCTAACCCTAACCCTAACCCTAACCCTAACCCTAACCCTAACCCTAACCCTAACCCTAACCCTAACCCTAACCCTAACCCTAACCCTAACCCTAACCCTAACCCTAACCCTAACCCTAACCCTAACCCTAACCCTAACCCTAACCCTAACCCTAACCCTAACCCTAACCCTAACCCTAACCCTAACCCTAACCCTAACCCTAACCCTAACCCTAACCCTAACCCTAACCCTAACCCTAACCCTAACCCTAACCCTAACCCTAACCCTAACCCTAACCCTAACCCTAACCCTAACCCTAACCCTAACCCTAACCCTAACCCTAACCCTAACCCTAACCCTAACCCTAACCCTAACCCTAACCCTAACCCTAACCCTAACCCTAACCCTAACCCTAACCCTAACCCTAACCCTAACCCTAACCCTAACCCTAACCCTAACCCTAACCCTAACCCTAACCCTAACCCTAACCCTAACCCTAACCCTAACCCTAACCCTAACCCTAACCCTAACCCTAACCCTAACCCTAACCCTAACCCTAACCCTAACCCTAACCCTAACCCTAACCCTAACCCTAACCCTAACCCTAACCCTAACCCTAACCCTAACCCTAACCCTAACCCTAACCCTAACCCTAACCCTAACCCTAACCCTAACCCTAACCCTAACCCTAACCCTAACCCTAACCCTAACCCTAACCCTAACCCTAACCCTAACCCTAACCCTAACCCTAACCCTAACCCTAACCCTAACCCTAACCCTAACCCTAACCCTAACCCTAACCCTAACCCTAACCCTAACCCTAACCCTAACCCTAACCCTAACCCTAACCCTAACCCTAACCCTAACCCTAACCCTAACCCTAACCCTAACCCTAACCCTAACCCTAACCCTAACCCTAACCCTAACCCTAACCCTAACCCTAACCCTAACCCTAACCCTAACCCTAACCCTAACCCTAACCCTAACCCTAACCCTAACCCTAACCCTAACCCTAACCCTAACCCTAACCCTAACCCTAACCCTAACCCTAACCCTAACCCTAACCCTAACCCTAACCCTAACCCTAACCCTAACCCTAACCCTAACCCTAACCCTAACCCTAACCCTAACCCTAACCCTAACCCTAACCCTAACCCTAACCCTAACCCTAACCCTAACCCTAACCCTAACCCTAACCCTAACCCTAACCCTAACCCTAACCCTAACCCTAACCCTAACCCTAACCCTAACCCTAACCCTAACCCTAACCCTAACCCTAACCCTAACCCTAACCCTAACCCTAACCCTAACCCTAACCCTAACCCTAACCCTAACCCTAACCCTAACCCTAACCCTAACCCTAACCCTAACCCTAACCCTAACCCTAACCCTAACCCTAACCCTAACCCTAACCCTAACCCTAACCCTAACCCTAACCCTAACCCTAACCCTAACCCTAACCCTAACCCTAACCCTAACCCTAACCCTAACCCTAACCCTAACCCTAACCCTAACCCTAACCCTAACCCTAACCCTAACCCTAACCCTAACCCTAACCCTAACCCTAACCCTAACCCTAACCCTAACCCTAACCCTAACCCTAACCCTAACCCTAACCCTAACCCTAACCCTAACCCTAACCCTAACCCTAACCCTAACCCTAACCCTAACCCTAACCCTAACCCTAACCCTAACCCTAACCCTAACCCTAACCCTAACCCTAACCCTAACCCTAACCCTAACCCTAACCCTAACCCTAACCCTAACCCTAACCCTAACCCTAACCCTAACCCT